>NC_048595.1:450744400-450786900 GCF_003668045.3 Cricetulus griseus
AGTTTCTTTGGTGAAGAGTATTATAGGCTGGTAATCCTTTGCTGTATGTCTATAATTCATATATGAGTGAGTACATACCATGTTTCCCTTTTTATGACTGGGTTACCACAATCAGGATGGCTTCTTCTAGTTCCATCCATTTGCCTGGGAATTTCAAGATTCCATTGAATTTTTTTCTGCTGAGTAGTACTCCATTGTTTAAATGTACCACATTTTCTCTATCCATTCTTCAGTTGAGGGGCATCTAGGTTGCTTCCAGGTTCTGGCTATTACAAATAGTGCTGCTATGAACATGGTTGAACATATGCCCTTGTTGCATGAATGTGCATTATTTGAGTATATACCCAAGAGAGGAATGGCTGGATCTTGAGGTAGACTGACTCTCATTTTTCTGAGCAACCGCCATACTGATTTCCAGAGTGGTCTTACAAGTTCGAACTCCCACTAGGAATGGAGGAGTGTTCCTTTTTCTCCACATGCTTTCCAGCATAGATTGTCATTGTTATTTTTGATTTTAGCCATTCTGACAGGTGTAAGGGGGTATCTCAGAGTTGTTTTGAGTTGCATTTTCTCTGATGGCCAAGGGTTTTGAGTACTTTCTTAAGTGTCTTTCAGTCATTTTTAGATTCCTCTGTTGAGAATTCTCTATTTAGTTCTGCACCCCACTTTTTGATTTCATTGTTTGGTGTTTTGGTGCTAGCTTCTCAATATCTTTGTATATTTTGGAAATCATCCCTCTGTCAGATGTGGGCTTGGTGAAGATCTTTTCCAATTCTGTGGATGGTCGTTTTGTCTTACTGATTGTGTCTTTGCCTTGCAGAAGCTTCTCAGTTTCAAGAGGTCCCATTTATTGACTGCAGACCTCAGTGTCTGTGCTACTGGCATAAGGTTCAGGAAGTGGTCTCCTGTGCCAATTTGTTCAAGAGTAACTCCCACTTTCTCTTCTAGAAGATTCAGTGTGGCTGAATATATGCTGAGATCTTTGATCCATTTGCACTTAAGTTTTGTGCATGGTGACAGGCATAGTTCTATCTGCAATCTTCTGCATGTCCAAATCCAGTTGTGCCAGCACCATTTGTTTAAAATGCTATTTTGTTCCATTGTTTAGATTCAGCATCTTTGTCAAAAATAAGGTGTTCATGGGGGTGTGGGTTAATCTCAGGGTTTTCAATTCGATTCCATTGGTCTGTCTATATTTATGCCAATACCAAGCTGTTTTCAGAACTATAGCTCTATAATAGATCTTGAAGTCAGGGATGGTTATGCCTCCATAAGTTTAGATGAATTGCATTGAGTTTATCTCCATTTAATTTAATGTTGGGTGTTGGCATGCTGTATATTGCTTTTATTATGTTGAGGTATGTTCCTGTTATCCCTGATTTCTCCAAGACATTTATCATGAAGGGGTGTTGGATTTTGTCAAAGGGTTTTATGACATCTAGTGAGATGATCCTGTTTTCTTTTGTTTTTTTCCCTCAGTCTGTTTATATGGTGGATTTCACTGATGGATTTTCATATGTTGAACCATCCTTGCATCCCTGGGATGAAGCCTATTTGATCATGGTGGTTGATTTCTCTGATGTGTTCTGGTATTTGATTTGCCAGTATTTTTATTTTTTGAGAATTTTTGCATCGATGTTCATGAGGGATATTGGTCTGTAGTTCTCTTTCTTAGTTTTGTCTTTGTGTGGCTTAGGTATCATGGTTATTGTAGCCGGAAAAAGCACTTGGCAATGTCCCTTCTATTTCTATTGTGTGGAACAATTTGAGGAGTATTGGTATTATCTCTTCTTTGAATTTCTGGTAGAATTCTGCAGTGAATCCATCTGGCCCCGGGCTTTTGTGCTTGGGAGACTTTTGATGACTGCTTCTATTTCCTTAAAGGTTGTAGGTCTGTTTATGTGGCTTATCTGTTCTAGATTCAAATTTGGTAATTGATAACTGTCCAGAAAATTGTCCATTTGCTTTAAATTTTCCAATTTTGTGGAGTACAGGTTTTCAAAGTATGACCTGAAGATTCTCCGGATTTGCTCAGTGACTGTTGTTACGTCTCCCTTTTCATTTCTGATTTTGTTAATTTGCATGATTTCTCTCTGCATTTTGGTTAGTTTGGATAATGGTTTGTCTATCTTGTTGATTTTCTCAAAGAACCAACTCTTTGTTATATTGATTCATTGAATTGTTTTCTTTGTTTTGACTTTATTTATTTCTGCCCTCAGTTTGATTATTTCCTGGCATCTGCTCCTCTG
Source organism: Cricetulus griseus (assembly GCF_003668045.3). Classification (NCBI taxonomy): domain Eukaryota; kingdom Metazoa; phylum Chordata; class Mammalia; order Rodentia; family Cricetidae; genus Cricetulus; species Cricetulus griseus. The sequence continues at coordinate 450,746,650 of NC_048595.1, forward strand.
GGGTGAATTTGCTTCCATTTTTTTCTAGAGCTTTCAGCTGTGATGTCAACTCTCTGGTGTGGCTATTCTCTAGTTTCTTTATGTGAGCACTTAGAGCTATGAACTTTCCTCTTAGTACTGCTTTCAAAGTGTCCCATAAGTTTGGGTATGTAGTGTCTACATTTTCATTGAATTCTAGGAAGTGTTTAATTTCTTTATTTCTTCCTTGACTCAGGAATGGTGCACTTGTGTGTTGTTCAATTTCTATGAGTTGGTAGGTTTTCTGCACTTTGTTTTGTTTTTGATTTCTATCTTTAAAGCATGGTGGTCTGATAAGACACAGGGGATTATTCCAATTTTTTTTGTACCTGTTGAGGTACAGGCTTTAATCCTAAAGGCATTTGGAGGAATGAGATCTGGCAAATGGATGTCTTTCACTTTACAGAATTTGGAAATTTGAAATATGTGCACCATACCATTAACACATTCTTAGGTTTCCAATGGGCTACTGCTCTCAACTCTGAAAAAGCTGATTCCATTATTACACACCTACTGGAGGTTATGGCAGTTATAGGCATACTGGTACAGATAAAAACTGACAATGCTCCAGCATATGTCTCCACAAAAATGGGACAGTTCTTCAAATATTATAACATTAAGCATGTCACAGGTATACCACACAACCCTACCGGACAAGCAATTGTTGAGAGGTCTAACAGGACACTTAAGGAGATGCTCCATAGGCAAGCCGGTAAGTTGAAACCCCCCAAACATAGATTACATAATGCTTTATTAACACTAAACTTTCTTAATGACAATGACAATGGACAAACAGCTGTGGAAAGACACTGTACTACGAAAAAAACAGCTAAACTAAGCCAACCAGTGTACTTCAAAGATGTACTGACCTCGGTATGGAAACCTGAACATATGTTAAGTTGGGGTAGGGGTTTTGCATTTGTTTCCACAGGAGAAGAAAATCTTTGGATACCATCAAAATTGATCAAGATTCGAGTTGAAAAAGACAACCCTCTCAACAAGGACGACTGACAGATATTTACTGAGGTGTATCTCATGAACTAAATAAAAGCCTCCCTCCCAAAGGATGGAAAATGCTGTTTTTATCCTCACAGGAAAACCCACCTCCAAAAGTCAAAGGACACTACATGTGTAGATACTTGTAGGAAAGAACGTAGCTATAACCATCAAACAAAAGGAACGTGCCATAAGGTAAAATTTACAGCTGTCTCTCAAATAACTATTTCTCTTCATTTCCTAGTCCCTATTCAATTAAATCGATGCTGGATTTAGAGTTGGATTTGGCTTTCCTACCCTAAAATCCAAGCATGTTATTTAACAAAATTTTAAAGTTTCTGTGTTATATCAAGAAGCCAATTGCTGTAATACAGAATAAATGAAGAACTAGAGGACTATCTTTGTCTTTTCTTGGCTCTTTCTTTCAAGGCCTACACCATCTCATAATTATCGTTTTTCAAGGATTGCTTTTATCAGTACACATACATGTACAAGCGAACATTTCTCTTATGACACTTATGTGTGAGTCCCATACAGCCAATGAGGACCAGCCTGACCAACAATCCCTGCATGCTCCGGAAAATGAATTGGACCACCCCTCTCCGACTACACTGGATTCAACTCACTCCGTTTCGACTGACACTCCGACCAGCACCTCGAGTACCGACTTCAATCAAGTTGAGGATTTCAACCTAGATCTTCAATCAAGCAAATCTCATCTAACATGGACTAGAGATAACTTATTAGAGACTTTCCCTGTACTAGCATTTTTTTTCCACAGGACCCCACATGGCTACCATCATCCCATTTCAGCAGGAAGTAACTTAGAAGATGCTACTCCCCCATTCCCCATTATTGTTTATTAGGGTAGTGTAAGCCTAGTTAAGAATGACCTTCCTATTGTTTAGGGTTGGGATTGGAAGAAGGTTTTCAGGTTGGACACCCCCTTTGACGTTAGGGCTTAGCTGGAATAGACATGGGATGTGCAATAGCAAATTATTGTATCTTCTTGTATTTAACCCTTATGATTGTTAATTTTGAATATTTTATACTATTAAGTTTTAATCCTCTTTTAGACTAAAAGGGGAATTGTAGGGAGACACTGGAACCACGCCTCCTAAGGGCTGGCTACAGGTGTGCTTGACCATGCCAGTCAGGGCGTGGTCAAGGGGAGGTCAGGATAGATTCTTAAATGGCTTCGAACTCTTTCTTTCTGGCCTCCCTGCCTTGCTGCCTCTAGGCATGCTCTGGCTTGTGCTTTGCTGGTGTATCTGAATAAAGAAAACCTATATCCTATTGACGGCTGGTGGATCTCTAACACTTTACTCTGAGGTAATGTCTGTCTTTGAATTCAAGGTGTGTTACTTGTATGCAGCAGAAGGAAGAATTCTGTCTCTGTATCCAATCTGTTAGCCTTTGTCTTTTTATAGGAGTGTTAAGACCATTAATATTGAGGGAAATTAAGGTCCATTGAGTATTTATTCTTGTTTGTTTTTGGTTTGCTGTTGGTACTGGTTTTGTATGTGGATTTACCCTGCCTTTTATTTTGTGTTTTTGTAGAGTGGGATTATCTATTGCCTATGTTTATATGAGTGTAGTTAATTTCCTTAGGGTTGTTTTCCTTCCAGTACTTTCAATAGGGCTGGATTAGTGGTTGCCTATTGTTTAAATCTGTTTTTGTCATAGAATATCTTGTTTTCTCCATTTATACTGATTGAAAGCTTTGCTGGGTTTAGGAGTCTGCGCTGGCATCTCAGAGTTGGTAGAATATCTATCCAGGTCCTTCTGTCTTTCAGAGTTTCTATGGAGAAGTCTGGTGTAATTCTGATAGGTTTGTCTTTATATGTTACTTGGCCTTTTTTCCTTGCTGCTCTTAATATTTTTTCTTTATTCTGTACTTTGGTGTTTTAATTATTATGTGACAAGGGGACTTTCTTTTGTGGTCCACTCTATTTGGCATTCTGTAGGCTTCTTGTACTTTCATTGGCATGTCTTTCTTTAGGTTGGGAAAGTTTTCTTCTATGATTTTGTTGAATATGTTTTCTGCACGTTTGAGTTGGGTTTCTTCACCTTCTTCTATACCTATTATCCTTAGGTTTGTTCTTTCCACGGTATCCCATATTTCCTGGATATTTTGTGTTATGGATTTGTTGGACTTCAGATTTTCTTTGCTTGATGAGTTCATTTCCTCTAGTTTGTCTTCAGCATCTGAGATTCTGTCTTCAATCTGTTGTATTCTGTTGGTTATGCTTGCATCTGTGGTTCCTGATTGTTTACTCAGCTTTTCACTTCTAGCATTCCTTCAGTTTGTGTTTTCTTTATTGTCTCTGATTCAGTTTTCAGGTCCTGAACTGTTTCCTTCAGCTGTTTAATTATATTTTCTTGCTTTTTTGGATTTCCTTGATTTCTTGCATCTTTTGGTTCATCTTTTCTTCCATTTCTCTGAAGGATTTTCTGATTTCCTCTCTTAGATTCTCTACATCTGCATGAAGTTGTTTTTAAGGTTGCTCTCTTCTGCTTCTTCTGTGTTGGGATGTTCCAATCTTGCTGGTGTAGAGTCTCTAGACTCTGGTGGTGTCATATTGGTTTTCCTGTTGTTGGATGTGTTCTTATATTGTTGTCTTCCCATCTCTTCTTCCAGTGGGTACAGTTGGTGTCACTTTTTCCCTGGTATGTATGGGTGTTCTCTTCAGGTGTGTGCAATTGGCTCCAATACTCTGATGGGTCTCACGTTGGGTGCAGGTAGGTCTGAGGCACTTGCTTCCCAGGTGGGTGAGAGCAACACTGGTACAGAGAAGTCAGCAGACTCTGGGTTGCTTGGTCCTCAGGGGTCAAGTTGTCCTGTCTACAGATCCTTGGGCAGAAGTTCCCAGATTTGGGAGTCAGAAATTGGGCCCAAGGCAGGGTCCAAAGCAGCTCACCTCTGCACTCTGCACTCTGTGGGTGCTGGAATAGCCCAGCGATCTCAGCAGAGTACACTATGAAATTTTTGGCTAAATTTATTCTTAATCAATCAAATTTCCAAGGTGGGTTGTAATGGAAGAACCCCAAATTAAACAACTTTGTTCCCATTCTATGTGGATAGAGATATTTTTGAAAACTAACTTTTAAGTATGGACTTTCATATATTTCATATTTATCAAGAAATGTAGACTTTTTGCAAGGAAAATTGACCCTTTTTAATATATTCTTTTAAGTTCCACACAACTATTCTTATGGCCAACCAAATACTCATTTCTCTTCTATTACTGGAAAAAAGTCTATCCTATAAATTATAAATCATGACAGTTCAAAATTCAGAGAACTGATATGGAGAGGCCTGCTCCAAATGGTACAACTCCAACACACCTCCACACTAAAGCTCACGTAACAGCACAGAAAAGTGGGAAGAATCATTGTAACAATCAGAGACCCAAGAAGTCTGTTATAAGATTTCTTTCCTAGAGATAGCAAGACACACCCAGGATACATCAAAAGTATGATGGCCTGATCATGATATAAACAATGAAAACACCAATTGACATCTAGCAGTGAAGGGGAGAACTTACTGGACTCCAACCTTAAACAAAGATCTATAGATGACTAAGGAGTGCCAAGAGAGGGAGACTTAGTTTTCCCGAGGGATAAAAACCTAATCAGTTATTCAAAACCAAGTGGTCTGGCCTGGAGGGATAGCTCAGTCATTAAAGGCTCGTTGCAGAGGAGGAGGAGTGTTGAGCAAAGGGTCAAGACCAGGATGGTGAAACCCACAGAAACAGCTGACCTGAACAAGGGGTAGCTCATGGACCCCGGACTGATAGCTGGGAAACCAGCAACATGCTGTAGGATAAAATCAGTTTGGAGGTCGGAACAATCTATGGGGCCACTTCTGGTAGATCAGTATTTATCCCTAATATATGAATAGACTTTGGGAGCCCATTCCACATAGAGGGATACTCTCTCAGCCTAGACACACAGGGGAGGGCCTAGGCCCTTCTCCAAGGGATATGACAGACTTTGAAGATCCCTGATAGAAGGCCTCACCTTCCCTGGGGAGCAAAAAGTGGATGGGATGGAGGGTTAGCGAGGTGTAGGGTAAGAAGGGAGGGAGGGGGAACTGGGATTGACATGTAAAACAATCTTGTTTCTAATTTAAATAAAAAATAGATAAAAAAGGCTAGGCTTAAAATCAAAACTGAGTGGTCAGCCCTGAAAAAAAAAAAAAAATATATATATATATATATATATATATATATATATATATATAATATATGACAATGAATCGATTCAGCAGGTTGTAGTTACATATTTATCATCATCATGATCATAATAATATAATAATAATAATAATAATAATAATAATATCACTAATACTTAAGGAGGAGGAGTCCATTAATTTGATTGGTAGTGTAGACTATTACAAATTTTTTTCTAAGAACCAAGTTCCCATGATTTCATTTGCAATAGGAATGGCATTCAATTTTTTTCTGAGAAAATATCATTTCAGAATAAATTATTATGATAGCATTGTATCTCATAATTTTGCTTATTGAAATTTAAGAATTTTATCAAAATATTTAAGGATATATATTTAAGTGGAAGAGAAAACGATACAATGTACCTCAAATTGTTTTCACAACTCATTTTAAACCATTAGAAATACATTTAGATATTCATTAATTCTATGAATTATTACCATCCTTTTGCCATTAAGAAACGGTATTTTTGATGAACTCTAATTCAAAGAAAGTATAGAGTCAATTAAATTGAAAAAACATGACAGTTCTCTAATGTAGCTTAATAGGTACATAAAGATGATATGAAGTGAACTGGAAGATGCTTTCAATAATTTACTACAGAACCTGCAGATATTTACTTGAATTTCATACAATTGTTAGAAATAAATTATTATTGTTACAACAATAATAAAAGCTTTAAAGCTTGCTTAAGTTATGCAACACAAAATGTAAAATAATGCATATGGATTATCTCATTTAATAATGCTAGTATTACTCCCCATAAAATGGAAATTGATCCCTACTTAAGTAAAGCTTTCTTCAGCATCTTAGGAAAAGTATTTACTTTAAGAAATTTGACTCATTTAAATTTTATACTAATTAGCTCGTTCTTTACAAAGACACATTGTAAATGATGATCATCTGATGTTTACATTTGCCAAGGAACCTGAAAGTCAGAGACATAAACACACATTATCTATGGATTCAATAATAGTGATTCTTAGTCAATGCATGATATAGAAAGATATAAGTGAAAGTTCCCAAATCTCTTGACATCACAGTCTTGGAAGAATATTGTTGTGTTTTATGGTCTTCTCTTGTTCATTAGAAGTGGTTTCTATGGCAGAGACTAAAGGTTCTCACAAATAGTGGTTAACTAGATCAATGTTCAAGTTATTTTTAACATGTGCAGTATATGAGAACAAACACCATATAATTTTGGCTTATGTGAAAACAGCTATAAACTATTCAAAAAAAATAATGATCTATTGGGCAAGCCTATGAGCACATTTATATGGTTTGTTTTAGATTCAAGTTAACTCTCCTGTGACACTTGCTTTCCATAAAAAAAAAAAAAATTGTGTTGAGCTGGCTAAGGTTTTCAGTTAACGCTATTCTTGATTATAATTATAGATTAGTGTTATTTTGCCTTCACAATCAGTACTTTAATTTGTTGTAGGTTTGGTTAATTATAAAGTGATGCATAATTCCATTAACAATCTTTTTAGAAGCATAATTCTTAAAACAGGCTTTCAGAAAGAGTTTGTGTTATGGTTCAAGCAGGAATTATTATTATTTTTTTACTTATGTTTTCTGTTCTTTTGGGCAAAAGAATTTACTCACAAGGCAGTATGTTTTACAATAGCAATTCATTGGAAAATAGCACCAGGTCCAGAAGAACATCTTTCTGAGAGGGTTTCATTTGGAAAGTATGTAAGAAAAGAAGATGGAAAACGCATTTGTAGTATCAGTTATGAGAGGTCTGAAGCAATGGGGTCAATTGAAACTATGAACTAAAGATCATTTTTAGCAATACAGAGAGACCCTGCCTCAAAACCAATGATCTAATTTACTAACTAAATAAACCAATAACCAAATAGCTATCCAGCCAACTAAAACCCCTTGAAGAAAATTCCAAAGCAAAATCTGCTTTTATAATTGCTCTAAAAATAACTAAACATTTCAAACTCTTTCTTAATTTAATTCATCTATTTTCCTGTGTGTAACACCTCTACCCTCCATATATATATATATATATATATATATATATATATATAGAGAGAGAGAGAGAGAGAGAGAGAGAGAGAGAGAGACGTGCAGAATAATGTTGGCATAACATAATTTAAGTACAAAAATAAAATCAAACTAAGAAAGGAGTCTAAGCATATTTATAATTAATTTAGGTAACATGTTATCTTGTTAGAGAATCTCTTTGATTCTGAAAATGCTGTTAATAATATTGTTGACATGCCAAAACATCTAACCAAAAGTAACTTTAGGAGGTGGGCAGGGTTTATTTGGTTTATACTTCTAGGCCAAAATCTATCATTTAGGGAAGGAACTCAAGTAAAAACTATGAAGGAATGCTACCCACTGGCTCTATCATTGGTTCATGTGATGTTAGCTTCCTACTTATCCCAAGTTCAACTGCCTAGTGATTGTGGTGCCTGTGGTTGCCTTAGCCTTCCCACATTGATTACCAGTTAAAACACTCTCCCACAGAAGTAGCCAAAGGCCAATCTGATCACAATAACTCTCAGTTGATTCACATGGCTATGGGTAGTATCAATTTGACAGCCAAAGCTAACTAGAACAAACCCTTAGCCCACAAATAGATGAGGCACTTTCCAAGTCTGTCCAAATTATTCATAGGACATTTACTTTAGAGTGATAACTTATGCACCTTCAGCATTACTTAACATTACTACTCTCAGGCAATTAGGAAGACAAAAATTTATGTTAAAGCTGTCTTGATGGAATGAGGGAAGCAATCTTTGTGCATCTAGTGAAATTTTGTTATTTGCAAGAAAAACATTTGAGTGATTTAGAGAATTTCACAGTGTCAGATATCTTGTACTTAAGTGTTTCTGAAAAAACTTTTTGCTGTTGTGGTAATTTTATGTCCTAGACAAATTACAAATTTATTTTAAATATGATTTTATTCTGATATTTATCTATTCAGTGAGTTATTCATACATATAAATATAATATTGTCATCATATCTATCTTGTGTTATGTCCTTCCAATATCCCTAAGGCTACCCAATACATTCCCTTTCCAATTTCATGTCCTTTCCTTAAATTTTTAGTCTTAGGCAGAATCAAATCAGTGGATGAACATGGGAGGGGGAGCTGTTTACTAGGTCAGGGACAACCTAGTAGTGGCCATACCCCAAATGACAAATCTGTCCTTTGATAAGCCATCTTTTCACAATAGATCCTGTCAGCTAGGAGTAGACTCTTAAGGATGCTTTCCTATCTGTGCTGGAATGCTAAGACTAACATGATCTTGTGCAGATCTTGTGTGGGTAAGCATACCAACTGAGTGTATCATGAGTGTAACAGCCATGTCAAGTTGAGAAGACAGTAATCTAAAGTACTGTTTCCCACCTTCCAGCTCTTAAATTCCTTCTGCCATTGTGGGGCTGACACGCATATGCTATTTAGGATGGAACCCTCACAGTCATTTATTCTCAGAAATTTTATCAGGTATTAGTATCTGCAAATTAATTTTTCCCTTATGCAAAATAAATCTTTTCTGACAAAGCTTGGGTATAGCCAGGTAGTGGGTATAAATATAAGTATTTAGAAGACAGTTTGACAGGAGAAGTAACAGTAACATGTTCTACTCTAGGTCCTATATTCTCCATGGGTTTGGAGTAGCAGGCATGAATTCCATCATGTGAATTATGCCTCAATTCCATTCAAAAGACAATTGCTTAAGTTCCAAATAGCCATGGCACTATATTATCAGTTGGCACATCATCCCTGGAGACTGGTAGTTTAGCATGTCTTTTTCTCATTGTTAACTAGAGCTAAAAGGCAGCAAGGAAGTTTCTTAGTTGGTTTGAGGTTGATTTTTCTAGAGCTTAAGACTATGTCGACTCTAATCATCCACTGATAGTAATAAACAGCAATAGAATCAGCTTGGGTTGTCTGCATCATCTCTGAAGAATTCCTGTCTCATGTCTGAGGCTGTCCTGAGTCAGAACTGTCCTTCCATCTAGGGAACCTCTGTTTGAGCTTTTTTTTGAAATTATGTCTTTTTTAAAATTTTCTTACAGGGTATTTGGTTCCCATAAGATATTTTTATGATTCATTGCTTTTGCTTAATAAATGTCCTACCTCCTAATCTCGTATATGTCCTCTGTTTTATATCAATACCATGCTGACTGGATTAATATGAATCTGTAATGTAATTAGAAATCTGGTATTATGATATTTCCCACAATAATTGTTTTTGCTCAGAATTGCTTTACCTATTTAGGATATTTGTTACCTCAAAGTTAATTACTTTACTTTCTCTGTGTTTGAAAAATGACTCTGAATTTTTTACTGGGATTTCACTGACTGTGTAGGTTGCTTTTGGTAGCATGTATATTTTCACAATGTTAATTCTTCTGATCCATGAGGTTAAGAGGTCTTTTCATCTTCCAGAGTTTTCTTCAACTTTTCTTTGATTACTTGAAATACTAATTGCAGAAAATTTTCATTTCCTTAGTTAGACTTATTCCAGGAAGTAAATGTGTGTGTGTGTGTGGGGGGGGTACATTACAAAAAGGATTGTTGCCCTGATTCAATTTTTAGTAGTTTTATTATTGGTATATAATGAGGATACTGACTTATGTGTGCTAATTTTATAACTGACACTTTTCTGAAAGTATCAGTTCTGAGAATTTATGGTCGAGTATTTGTGGTCTCTTATGTACAGTATCATATTATCTACAAAGGAAGACACCCTGGACTCTCATTCTTTTCCTACTCACATCCCTTTTATTTCCTTATCTGGCCTCATTTCTCTACTGAGGACTTCAGATATTATAATGACTAAACAAGAAATAAAGGACACACCCATATCATGTTCCTAATTTTAGTAGGAGAATTGTGTTTATCTCCACTTAGCATGTTACGAGCCATAGAGTTGTTGTACATAAGCTTTATAACCTGAGGCATGCCCCTTGCACCCCTCACCTCTAGGTGATTTGTGTCATGAAGAGAAGTTGGATTTGGTCAAATACTATTCATGTGTCCATATAGATGACCATGTGATCTCTGTCTTTGAGTATCAATGTAATCAGTATATTGATTGATATATGTCTTGTGATGTTTGAAAGGGCAATGTTCCCCAGAGGTTTAAGTGTTTAAATTCATGGTTCCCAGTTGGTGGCATTGCTTGTGGCAATCACTGAGGTGTGGCCTAATGGGAAGAAAAACATGACTGCAACCTGGCTTTGAGATTTAAAAACAATATCCTCACACTGTCCAGTAATCTTCTCCCTCTAGTTTAGGTTTACAGTTCAAGATGTGAGCTCTCAGCTTCCTGCTGTGGTGGCAGTGCCCAGTGTTTGCTCTCATTCTTCCCTGAAATGATAGAGTCGTATTCCTCTCTAAACCTAATCCCAAGTAAACTCTCTCTTCAATAAGTTGCATTGGTCATGGTGTTTTATCAAATAATAGAAAAGCAATACATGTATATTAAATCATCTCTGTATCTCAGGAATGACATCAACTTTGTCATAAAGAATGACCTTCTTGATGGGATCCTGAATTCAGTTTTCTAGTATTTTATTAGAATTTTCACATCTGTGGTCTTCAGGAAGATTGGTGTATAATACTCTGTTTTATTTGGTTTCTGTATCAGAATAGTAGGAGACTCATAAAACCACTTTAAATTATTTTGCTTTAGTTATTATGGAATAATTTGAATTTTATTGTTATTGTTGTTAGCTTTGAAATTTTTTGGTAGAATTTGGCAAAGAATTCATCTGATGAGGGCTTTGATTTAGTTGGCACACTTTTAGGGTGCTACAGTCTTGTTGCTGTTTAAAAATCTGTTTAAATTCTTCCTTTCATTTTGACTTTACAGAAAGATAAACTATTTAAGCATTTGTTTTAATTCATATATGTGTTGGTATATTGTCTGCATGCATATATGTGCATCATTTGTGTGTCTGCTTCCTAAAGAGGCCAGAAGAGGTCAGGAATCACCTGGAGCTGGAACTGCAGAGAGTTGATAGCCACCATGTAGGTGCTGAATTTTAAACTCAGGTTCACCTGGAGGGGCAGCCAGTGCACTCAACCAGTGAGACATCTTTCTATCTCTTTGGTTTAAGTTTAGTACCAAATTTATCTAGAAACTTATTCCTCTCCTTTAAATTTTCAGTTTAGTTTAATGTAGACTTTTTAATGGTGGTGTTAATGATTCCTTGAATTTCTTTGAAGTGCTCTGTGTTTCCCTGTTTGCCTCTAATTTTGTTACTTTGTGTCTTCTCTCCTTTGGTTAGTAAGATTAACAGTGCATTAATCTTGTTTACTGTTTTAATGAACAAAGTCTTGGTTTCCTTTATTCCTTGCACTGTTTTTATTTTACAAATATCTGTCTTGATTTGGATTATTTCTCCATGTCTGCTGATACTGCGTTTGAATTGTTATCACTTTATTACAGCATTGGGCTCATCATTAAACTATTAATGAGTAATTTTTATTTTTATTTACATTTTTAGATCAAAGTATTTTATTGTTAATTTAGATCAATTAAATTTTAATTTAATTCCAGTTTTTTTAAATTTTCTTCTTCATTTCTTCAGTGACTCATGCATAATTCAATCATGTAATTTTTATCTACCATAAGTTTGTGTACTTTCTATGATTTATATTGATGCTGATACCTAACTTTATTTCATTATGGGAAGATCAAATACATGATCATACTTATTTTTCTTTATTTTTTAAGATTAGTATGCATCCTAATGTATGATCAATTTTAGAAAAAAATACATGTGCTTTTGAGATTAATATTCATTTTTTAGTATTGAGACAGAATTTTTCTATAGATGCCTATTAGGTACATCTAATTGAGGATGCCATTTAACTCTAGAGTAACTCTGTTCAGTTTCTGTATGGATGAACTGTTTATTGATGAGAGTAGGGTATCGAATTCACCTATTGTAATTCTGTAATAAAGGTTGTTTTATGGCTTTAGATATAATTGTATTTCAATTATAAAATTAAGTAAGCCTCTGTCTGCTGCATGTATGTTTAGAAATGAAATAGCCTCTTCACTGTTCCCTTGTGAGTTCGAAATGGCATTTTTTTTTTTAAAAAAAAAACTCTTCTGGCTAGTTTTGGTCTGAAGTCTATTCAGATGTTAGATTTGCAATAGAAAGAATGATACTGTTTCCTTCTTTTTTTATTTTTTTGAGAGAGGAATTTCTCTCTGTAGCCCTAGCTGTCCTGGAATTCCCTGTGTAGATCAGTCTGGCCTTGAACTCATAGAGATCTGTCTGCCTCTGCCTCTGCCTTTGCCTCCTGTTTCTACTCCAGTCTGTTTTACTGTGCCTTCTTAATTGGAAATCCACACCATTAACACGTAAAGCTAACATTGGAAGGTGTCTATTGATCCTTCTTAGACTATTGATTTAGTGTTACTCTATTAGAATTCTTATATCTAGTGGTTCTGTATTGTATATTTTCTTTCCTGTGTCTTCTTGTGTCTGTTTATCCTTCTCTTCATACTGAAATATTTCTTCTAGTTTTCCTTTAGACATACCTTAGTGGTCATACATTACTTTTTCTTTCATATGGGAAGTTTTTATTTTTCCTTAATTATCATGGATAATGATCCAAGTGGGAAGAACATTATTCTAAATGTGGATTTGTATTTCTAGGTCCCCTTTGTCTTTATTCTGATAAGCATACCATTATAAGTGATTTTATCCTTCTCTCATGCAATATCCAATACACTTATTTTTGTAGTTTTATTATTTTAGCAATAAAGTCATAGGGTCTTTCTTTTCTGGTCCTTGTCTATGTAACATTGTAACATTCTGTAGGACAATAGTAACTTCATATAATCAATCCCTCCTCTGCCCTGAAAATTTTCTTCCATTGTTTTTATTGAAAATCTTTTTGCTTTTCCTAACTCAAAAGCTTAGCAAGCCAAAAACACAAATAGGCTGACTGCAGCTCCTCATGTAGTCTCTTCCCGATCCTCCAGTCACAATCCCCTTAATCTCATCCCTAACTTTTCAGCAGGACACCTGCTATGGTTTCCCTTTTCCCCCATCCCCAACCAATCACAAACTCTCCTCTTCCAGTTCCCCAGCCTCTAGTACCAAGATGCATTGCCTGAGAACACAACAGCTAGTAAGCCAGGGATACAGGTAAACCAATTAAAGACCCTCACCATTCCCTCCCCAACTTCAAATCTAATCCCCCAGACTCATTCATCACTAGCTCAACAAAAGTATTTCTGCTCAGGACCGTTGCCCCTTTCCAATATTGACTGTGCATCCAAAAAATCGTCCACTCCTAACCTGCCTCTCCCCACTGGTTTCTTTATCCCAGCCTGCAAATCCAGCAGCCACGCCCCTGTTAATTCAAAACCCAATCTTGTCAGGGAAATGGGTAAACTAACTATAGATCTTCCTTTCTCCTTCTGTTCCTCCGGATATAATTCCCAGCTTTCATCCCCAGGCTACAGCACACATTTGGGGGTGAACTCTCCATACTGTTTACCCCAATTCTAAGGAGATTAAATAATCAGGTCCTGATTGAACATTCTGCTTTCCTTATTTTTTGAACTTCTTCAGGTATATTAAGTTTTGCATGGTGAAGTCCGACTAATCCAACAACGGCTGTATACCAAGGTAAAGTCTGAGAAACTAGTAGTTCAGTTCATGAGGTTGGATGTCCCAGCTGTTCTTCAGTATACTGTGAAATCCTGAAGAAGCAGTCTCTAATACCAGAGAACAAGTGCAATTGCCAACAATAGCAAGTAGGCAAAAAAGCTAAAGCTTCCTCCTCCATTTTGATTGTGTAGGCTGCCAGCAGAGGGTGTCACCCAGATTAAAGGTGGGTCAGGATATAGGGTGAGTCTTCCCAATTAAAATGTTTTAATTAAAAAAAATTTCTTACCGATATACCCCGCTGTTTGGCTTTAAGTTAGTTCCAGATGTCCTCAACTTGACAGCCAAGAACAAACATTACACCGAAGTAATCTAAATTAATAGATATAACTATGTACCTGTATGTAACATCTATTTAGTGTTACTACTAATATTATTTACTGCAGCATGATATAGGTACTATGCATTTTATGTAAGTATTCTTAAATAATCTTCCATGAAATATGTATGTATGCTTTTAATATATTTGTATTTAATATATAATTATTTATTTAATATATATCAGAATGCTATTTAGAAATAGTACTAAAAATAGTGATATTATTATTATTACTTAAAAGCAACCCTATCTATAGGTTATTCTAGGTAAGCATCCCACATGTCAGTGTGGGGACAAAGATCATCACATGAAGACATGATCATATACTTCAAAGGAATTTTACTTTTGCATCCAGGAGCATATAAATTTCTGCAAAATTATGTTATCATGATATGAAATTAAATGATGATTAGAGAAGGAAATTGTCTTATGAGGATCTAATTAGGATTTGAAATATATAATATATATATATATATATATATATTATATATATATATATTTCTTACCCATCTCTACCACATACTGATGTGTTTCCCATAACTGGAGTGTTCTTTTTTCCATCTTCAAAGCCTGAAATATAAGATCTAATCATACAATTAATAGTGAACTTAATGAATTTAATTGCACATTTCCTCTAAAGGTGATGGAACATATGAGGCCCAGGACTTACATTCTCAAATGCCTTATATTGCTTGGGCATCAGTAGCCATAGTATAATTAACTCCCATGTTAGACCAAGCTGAAGTACCAAAGGAGCAAACACTCCAGACATATTAAATGGGGTAATAAATAATTATTTCAATATCTTTCTAGATGCTTTGCCATATCACACTTTAGAATTCACTTTTGTTTGCTTTAATATGCAAACAATATTGTATAAGTTTACTATTTATATTTAGTGAATATAACTTGTCTAATATAAATATGTTGTAGGAAGATCTCTTTTAAAAAATTTAATCCTCTTTTATCTAAGATCATTTTTAAAACCTGTCACTTTAATTTCCCTGTGGTACAAAATTTTATTTTTGCTGTACTCTTTATTTGTGAATTGCTAAAATATTTCCCTGGATATATGTTAGTGAATATTAGTATTTTATCAAGCATCAATTCCTCATCAAATTTTATGTCAAAGAAAATTGTGTGGCATTGATGTAGTAAATCTTGAAATTGAACATAAAATATTTTCACATTCATTATTTAGTAGATGCCTATGGCCCACAAACCTCGTTTTTGTTTCCAGTATTAGAATAGAAGGAAATGTCACTCCGTGACTACATCTCAGGAGTATTCAAAAGGTATAGTTGCTTGTTTATGAGAACATAATCACTTTTGGGATTAATATGCATTCTCAGTCCAGCACTACAGTTTAGAGTATTATCAAAGCTGATAAAATCTTTTTGAAACTGTAATTTATAACTTCTTGCCCCTTTAAAAATTCTTATTAAGCTTTATAGATGAGGTAATAATATGTTACTTCAATCGTGCTTTAATATAATATTGCATGAAAGAAACAAGTGAGTAGAAAATAATATTCATTCACAATTACTGGGGTTAATGATGAGTCTTGAAAGATGCTCTGAGTATATATATATATATATATATATATATATATATATATATATATATATACTGTCATAAATGGTTTCAAACACTAAAGTGTCAGAACATAGTCCTTTACATAATTTGATACATAACTATAAGAATTTACCATTGTGTTTATGAAAAGGAGCAGAGAAAACAAAGTGTTATATTTACAAATAGTCTCCAAATTGAAACGTTTCATCTTAGGGACAGGCCCATTAAGAGTCAGGAAGTAAACAACACTTGAAAAGCTCAGAGTGTCAATAATTTACAAGTCTCAGGAAGTTCCTGAAACTAGTCACAATTTCCTTCTCCAAGCTTTCATGAGCAGTAAGGGTCATTCTGAAAATGTGACTCTGACAATGTTCTTGAGCTGCTTGCAATGGACACAGAGTACTCCAGAGGTTCAACATTTAGGAGTAATCTCTCAGGTGGTGTGCTCTTCTCAGGCATGCAG
Source organism: Cricetulus griseus (assembly GCF_003668045.3). Taxonomy (NCBI): domain Eukaryota; kingdom Metazoa; phylum Chordata; class Mammalia; order Rodentia; family Cricetidae; genus Cricetulus; species Cricetulus griseus. The sequence goes on from NC_048595.1 coordinate 450,762,924, forward strand.
CTGCATTGAGCCTTTCGTGTTCCTGTGAGAAATCCTTCATACCCATTCTTGTAAATAATCTCAATATTCTTACTGATCCACTTAAGTAGTGTTAGATGGAACCAGCTGTTTGGTCTATAAGTATTGCCTGATATAGGGTGTAGAGGTGTTTGTTTATATCTCCCAAAAAACATCACACCAAAAAATGATATGTAAATAAATAATCATGGTAAGAATGGCATATCACACTTTAGAAAAATAGAACACAGTCAAAGTTGGAAAATACATGACATTGAGAATAAAGATTATCTTCATTCTCTAGGGAGGCCACCTCTAGTTGCAAACTCAGCCTTTTCCTGTGAATTCCCTAAGAGTCCCTTTCTATTCCATATCCATCCCTTTTTGTTAGTCTCAACCTCACAGAAACACTTTCTACCAGGGAACCACCCACTACCTCATTAGCCACTATGGCCTGTGACATAGGTACGTAATTTTCCCCATTCTTTCTGTTCTCCATTCTGATGAGTCTAGATTTACTGTTAGTCATGTAGGAGCCTGCTAACAGGAGCTCCTCCTAACCAAATTCAGTCCCTAGGGAGTCCAAATCTTGATGTCTATACAGGTCCTTCTTTCCCTCTGATTGCAGTCTCTACAGATTTAATCTTACTTTTGCAGCAGTCCACAAGGCAGTAGCACTTGCTTCCCCTCTACCTCCACTCCCTGAGGATTCTGACTTTGATGAGGAGCCCAGATACCCTAGCTCTTTCCCACTGTCTCTCCTCAATCTTTCTTCTGACCCCTTGTACATTTCTTTGTCTCACTTGCAGATCCATAGAAAATTTACTGTCTGGAGTTCCACAGTGATGACATTCACTTTGGATTCAAAGTGGTCAACAGCAATCAAAGAAAACAACATGCACCCAACAGAGGCAAGATCATATATCTGTACCAATTTACACTCTGAATATCGTAATTCCAGATGCCTAAATCCTAGCAAAAAATCACTAGTACAAACAGCTAATAGAATATTCCTCAAACCAGAAGACAGTAAGTAATATTTTAATAGACTCTGAGAAATGGAATTTAGATAAAGCACAAGAAAGGGATTTCAAAATAGCGGTGTTGGATTCTTCAAGGATCTTAAAGAGATATGATCAAATGCCTTATTGAAGACCATGAAAACAAATAAACATAAAACAATTAAAATTAAATAATGAAAACACTTTAATACATGAAAGTAGAAATAGAATCACCAAAAAGTAAAACAAAACCAAAGTAGAATTGTAAATTAAAAATGTGTCAGTCAAAAACCTCAGAGATGAATCTCACCAACAGATTATGAAACAGAAGAGAAAATCTCAAGTGTTAAAGACAAGGTAACAGAAATGAATAACTCAGTCAAACAACATGTTAAAACTAAACAAAATCCCTTTCACAAAACATCTAGGAAATTAGGGACATCATGAAAAGACAAAATCTAGGAATAATAGTAACAGAGGAAGGTGAATAAACTCAGCTCAAAGGCACAGAAAACATTTTTAACAAAATCAAAGAAGAAAATATCCTCAATCTAAAGAATCAGATATCAATTAAAGAACAAGAAGCTTATAGAACACTAAACAGACAGGAACAGAAAAGAAGTTGCAATAATACATAATAATCAAAACACTAAATGTACAGAACAAGGAAATGATACTGAAATCTGTGAGTGAAAAATTCCAGGTCACATGTGTTGGCAAGCATAATACAATAACATTTGACTTTTCACTGAAGATTCTGAAAGCCCAAGGAACCTGAGCATTTCTTCTATGCTGAGTGACTTTAGATGCCAGAACAGACTATTATAACGAGCAAAACCATCAGCTGCAATCTATAATTCCATGATGAGACTAAATTTCAGTAATTTCTACCTACCAATCCTCTACAGAAGGATGTTAGATGGAAAATGTCAACCTAGAGATATTAACTACAACCAAGAAAACACTGGGAATAAATAATACCGGAAGATAAATCAAAATGGGGGGAGAAAACCCATACTAAAGCAACAAAGCAATAGAAAAAAAAATCCCAGCTCATAGATGATTCTCAATATTCATGTTGTAAAAAATTCAATTAAAAAATCCACAAACTTATAAATTGGATTAGAAAATAGGATCTAACTTTCTGCTACACTCCAGAAACATACCTCACCAACAAGGATACTTGCCACCTCAAGACAAAAAATGAGATGAGATATTCCAAGCAAATGAATACAAGAAACACCTAAGTGTAGCTATTTAATAACTGACAAAATAGACTTCAAGCAAAATCTATTAGGAAAAGAACCTCATGTGCATTAAAGGAAAAATCCACCAGAAAGATATCCAAATTTTAAACATTTATAACCAAACAAAAAGGCACTCGACTACAGAACATGGAACAAAGCAAAACAAAAACAAAACAATATTAAAAAACCAGCCAGACAACAACAAAAACCATGAGTATAGCTAAAATATATGTACCATTATATAGTTATTCAAGGTGACTTCAATATCTCACTTTTACCAATAGGTAATCCAAGCAAACTAAATATAGAAATGCTGAAATTAACAGTTATCATAAATCTAAGAGACAGAGAAGATAGCTTTAGAAAAGTACACTCAAAATTAATAATAGTTTCTTCTCAGTAACTCATGAAATTTTCTCCAAAATTTATCACATCCTATGACAAAAAGCTAGTACCAACAGATATAAGAAAACTGAAACAACACCCTGCATCACATCTAAACATCATTAATTAAAATTAAACATCAAAAGAAAGTGTACAATCTACAGCAACTCATCACTGAATGAAAAATGAGTCAAAAACATAACGCAAGAAGGAAACTAAAATGTTTTTAGAAATAAATAAAAATAAAAACACAACATACCCAAACCTATGGGACACAATGAAGGTGGTTCCAACAGGCATAGAACCTTAGTGTCATAGAACTAAGTACCTACGTCAAAAATGAAAGACCTCACATTTGCAACTTAACAATACAGAATTAACAGCCTCTTCATAAAAAGAGCTAGAAAATGACCCTTCAGCTTCTATTTGCAGAATATTTTGAAGTACATTAGCATTAATTTTTCTGTGAAAAGTCTGGTGCTATTCTGTGCTGACTCTATCTGGCTCTGGCCTTTTTTTATTAGGGAATTTTTAATTACTTCTTCTATTGCACTAGGGGTTAAAGGTCTATTTAAATTGGTTATTTGATCTTGATTTAACTTTGGTACATTGTATATATTAAGAAATTTGTCCATTTCTTTTAGATTTTCCATACTAGTGCAACACATATTTTAAAATTATGTCCTTATAATTTTCTGAATGTCTTTTGTGTCTATTATAAGATCCCCCTGTTAATCTTAAATTTTATTATTGTGGAAGTTATTTCTCCACCTTTTAGGTAATTTGGCAAAAACTGTGCTGACCTTGTTGATTTTCTCAATAAGCAAGTCCTTTCACTGATTGTTTTTGTATTGTTGCTGCTGTTTCGGCTTTATTAATTTAAGACCTGAACTGGATTTTTCTTGCCATCTACTCTTACACAGTAGGATATTATCCAGATGCTAAGAAAAATATATTAGATAATTATCAGTTATTACAATAGAGCTTAAAAAAGTCATTCTGAGTGAGGTAGCCCAGACCCAAAGAGACATATTTTGTATATTTTCTCTTATTTGTAGCTGTTACCATTTACTTAAATTATGTGAGCTACAATAGTATAACTTTATAGGACAGATTCCTAATAAACAGAGGAGAGAAGACCTTCCAAGGAAAGGAAATAAAATATAGCATTATGGTGAGACAACAAGGAAACTAAAATAAAGTTATTTATAATGGGGGAAAACACCCCAAATAGTTACATTCTCAAATAAATCCCCCAGTACTGATATTTTTTGAGTTGTTGGTCAATGGTGTCCTGTAGACCCTCAAATATTACAGGCTATTGCCAATATTATGTTATCCTTCATAACTTAATGTTAAAAGCCTATTGATGAAAATACAGAGTGTGATAGTATTCAGGCATCTTTACTGGCCTGTCCCTCGGGTTCTGACAGGATACATTCTTATCTGCAGCCACCAAGAACACCACCTGTGCACATTCACTATACCCCCCTCTCTCTCTCCCTCTGTCTTCTCTTCTGCCACTACTGTCCCTATTGGCCAGTCTCCCCTCTGTCCTCCCCCCTTTTCCCATTCACTTTCCCACAATAACAACCCCCTCCACCCAAGCTCTGTTGCATGGCATCTTTCTATTGTGTGCTGCTTTTTAAAATTACAATAAAGTGTTTCCAGTGGCATCGCTAAACAATTACATCTTCAGAAGTAGATAAATAAAAACAATGCCCAAAAGCTTTTAAGATAGAGAGATTAATAAGCTCCTAGAAAAATGAAAGTTTTTCATTTAGCCTGTAAACTATGGAGATGGTCACCATTCAGCTGAGGATAAGTAAGTGGTAATGCAGCTCGATGTATGTCACTAATCTCAGCTAATGCAGGCACATTGGCTACCAAATAATGGTTCTTAACCTGTGGGTCATGATCCCTCAGGGTTGGATGACCTTTCACAGGGTCACATATCAGATATCCTCAATATCAAATATATACATTATAGTTCCTAGCAATAGCAAAATTATAGTTATGAACTAGCAATAAGATAATGTTTTGGCTGAGGGTGACCACAGCATGAGGAATTGTGTTTAAGGGTCAAAATGCAAGGTAGTTTGAGAATCCATGTTGTAAAGATTCCAAATTTCCTCCAGCAATTAGGGCAAATCAGAGTCCAATGAGGGTTTAGGAAAAAAAAAAAAGCTAAACTGTTACTGTAAGCTCTTCAATAAAACATAGCTGTTTTACAAACTCTAGCTGGGCAAAGCTGAGAGAGAAGGCAGGGAATGTCATATTGGTCTTGCTGGGAAACTACTAAGGCATGGGTAAGCATACACACTGGAGTTAGGAGCAAAAACTTCTAAAGCAAGCAAAAACATTTCTCTATTGTGCATTCTGCAATAATAGACATATACCTTTTGTAAAAAAAACTTCAAACTTCCAGAATGTAGATGAGAAAGAATAAACATAGGGCTTGAGCAGGATGCTCCAACTGTCTCGGTGCCCGACCTGAATAATTGTACCTTTTAATTCTGAAATTTTAAATAGTAAGCAAAAATCATTTACTCAGCATTAGGTGATGATGATGAAGAGATGCACTGAATGCAACATTTGTTTCACAAGAATGAACACTTCCTGGAGTGAAGGATATAGAAATCATTCTAAAACTGACAATCTGATCTAGAAAATACTGTGAGTCTCTTTGAGGGCTTCCACTCTCCATCATTAGTTTTTAATTTACTTTGAATGTAAGAAGTCCTTATCATTTATTGACTTGTAGTAAAAAAACTCAATTGTTAACTGAACGCACAGAGTCTTCAAGAAACACTGATTTCTTTAGAAGTCTACTCTCTTCAAATGGAAATACAAGACTTGAGTTCAGTGTTTTATACTGTATCATTATGATATTTTGTGCAATAGATTCTATTGGGTTCCAGTCAAATACATGGAATAACGAAAAGAATTATAGGAGGGAAGAGTGGAAAGAATAAGCTGCTTGATCTAAGATGTTTTATTTTCTTGAACTGCATTGCAAATAGGAATTGAGTGATGTAAACACATTCTTAGATGTTTCACTAACTTGAAATATCATAAAGTGCTTGTAAGTACAATCATAATGAGATTTCACAATCAAATTTACCAGTGGTAATCAGTACATAAATTAAGAACTCCTCTGGATTTTTCCATTCCCTCCTTCTTCTGTGACAAATTGACACAAGAGTTAATTTCACAAATTAGTTTTCCTAGCTTTTGTATTCTGCACCAATAGAAAGATGCAAATTTGTGTGGCTTCTTTTATAAGAGGCTAAGAAGCATTTTTTTTCATTTTTAGATTGCTTATTCTCAGCATGGAACATGACTTTTGTTATTGTAATCAATGCTGCTACAAAGATTATGGTTGTTTTTCATGAATGTTATATAATACCTATATGATTTATTGTGGTATAATTTATGTGCAGTGCACATGTGTGTTATTTGTTTAAACATATGACAGATCCTTTTAAATTACTGAGTTTGTTTACTGAGCACATGTGCACATTGTAACTTCTCCCATATTCTTAACGAAGGCCAAATACTTTTAATGCATTTTTATTTTAGCAAATCTGCAGAGTGTGCAGTGGTCATGCACTGGGAACCAAGGTTGTTTTGTCTTGTTTCATGTTTGCTTGGTTCTCTGATAGTTTGTTTTAAGATAATAATACATGCTGGGTTTCAAGTTTTGATCTTTCTGCTTCATACTAGGGAATCTTGGGATTGCAGGTATTTGGAAACTGCTCCATGCTCCTCATGGGTTTCATACTGTCTGGATGAGTAGCTAAATATAAACTAGACACTATTTTTGAAGTTTATTGACCATTTTGATATGTGTGTGGGGGAGGGGTGTTCATTATAATGTTTCAGGGATTTTACTATGGAAAATAATTTTTTGTTTATTGACAATTTCATACACTAGGAAAAGGTGTTTTTATCATATTTATCCCTCATTTCCCCTATTGAACTCCTTCCAGGTTTCCCACACACATATCCTCCTTTCCTCTGCTTGAATTCATGACTTCCTGTAGTTTTTAAAAGTATGTTATCTTCTGAAGCTGGGCATTGGTGGCGCATGCCTTTAGTCCCAGCACTCGGGAGGCAGAGGCAAGTGGATCTCTGTGACTTCGAGCTCTGGTATACAAGAGCTAGTTCCAGGACTAGTCTCCAAAGCCACAGAGAAACCCTATCTTGAAAAAGCAACAAAAAAGTATGTTATCTTCTGTTTCCTTTAAGAATATGGGTGTAGGGCTGACCACTAGAGGATAACAACATACTTAGGAACATTTCTCTGCAGTAAATTGAATCTCCCTCCTCTAGTTACTGTGGACCTCCTGGGGCCTCAGCTAAAAGTTGGGCATTGTGAATTTCTTGCCCATTGTTTTGATCATTTGCAGCCATAGCTGTTGAGAAATCCTGGACACGGCATTCCTGTTACGTTTGGAAGACACTATTTAGAAGCAGTCTTCCCGAGATGGGAGGGTAAAGCAGAAGTGAGAATAAATAATATTACAGGTATTAGGAAAAGCCATAAGGACACAAAATTTTAATCTTTGTATAAAATATGCATCTAAAATTGTTTAATTGCAATTATCCCACATTGGGGGTGGTGGTAGTGAATGCTCCACCTAGAAACTTGGAAATTTCACAAAAAAATCTTCAGTGCCAGTATGTGATACCTCCATGTTAGCTGTTGGTTACAGATATCTAGACCATACATCTATTGATATTGATCTTAGCTTCCAGTCAGAGCTTGAGGCTGAGTCCCTACTTGCAATACACCACATACTTCAGAAACAGGACATGAAGTAATCAAGCATATTGAGCTGGGGACTTCTTTCCTGATGGCTGGCTTCATAATGTCAGAAGGTGTTAAATATGATGGCAGGTGATAAAAAACTATCAAGAGTTCAACACAACTAGGATTCCTGTGCTATACAATCATTAGTGCCCAAGAAAACAAAACAACAACAACAACAACAAAAACACGACCAATGGTGCAACAGAGGCACAAAGAGTCTTTGAGGTTATTAACCATTGCATGACTGCATTTAAGAGCCAATCAAGTGTGTGTGTGTGTGGGGGGGGGGTTCATAGCTGATATAGTAAACCTTGCCAAGAATGCACAGATCATAGTCACTAAGGAAGTGCTTTCTACCACCTTGGAACATTGTGAAAGAGGGGACAAAATGATTAAGTCTCCTTTTACACGAAGTCTGATCAAGATATTTTACTGAGAGTTGCTTTTCTTTTCCTTTGTGTTTTTTATTCTGTGTTTAACCTGGATTGAAGCAATTGATTAGTTTTACATACTGGCTACATTCATACCTGATTGCCCTTTTCATACTCACAAGGGAGACTTTTGAAAAATGTAAGCTCTTATGCATAACAAAGCCTAATTTATATCTTCTTTCTTCTATGGCCAGCATTTTATGACCTGTTTAAAAATTATATTAAATTTGATATGCCACTAAAATAACTATACATGAAAAAGGATCTTTGGATATTATAATTCTTAAAGACTTGAAGTGTGTACTCATGGACAGAAGGGCAAGCATTTAGAAATTTTAAGACAAAATGTTTGTATCTTTGTTGAACTGTTAGTCACTTACACCCCACTTTTTAGTGTACATGTGCTTTTACTGGTTGGGTTTGCAATTTGAATGAGTTTAGAATAGAAATTCAGTACAAGCATCATACTCTGTCTCAGGTCTATGTTAATAAATACCAGGGATGTATTGACCCCTAAGTGTTGTTACTAAATATCACCTAACTTGCAAAATGTTGAACAGTGAAGCCATTACTTTATAGTTTCCATTTAATTTGATTTAAAAATCATTAACAATTTTTAAGCTAAATTAATGCTTATTAGAACATCTGACACACACACACAAATATCTATAGACAAATATAAACATATACAGAAGAGGAGGGGGTGTCTTACCAAGTTTTCCAGGCTATTCCTAACTTCAAAGTTCAAGTAATCCTGCCACCTTAACTCTCAACTTTCAGACCAACTGAGATTTCAGGTGTGTGACATCCTATCTACCTAAGCTAAATGAATATATCTATATTTAGTGTGTATATACTTAATACAGTTAGTTTCTTAAGACAAGGTTTCACTTTGTAATCCAGGCCTGCCTCAAATTTTACATCCTTCTGCTTCACTCTTCCAAGTACTGGGATTACAGACATGAACCACCATACATAGATTCAACTATTATGCTATGACATGTTGAGATCTTCACAAGATGTTTAAGAAAGCCTATTCTTTATTTCTTTAATTTGTTTTACTATTTACAAAACAAAATCATACAATCTCTCCATAAATGCCTTAGAAATTAAAACATTTAAAAATAGTAAAAATTCCATGTAATTTCAAGCATTAGAAAATAAGAGATAGGATTTAGTTGGTCTGTCATTTGATGTTCCTTTAAGATAAAGAGCTTCGTTAAGTACATATTTGAGGACATAAAACTTAGATAAAAACTTACATGTGCAATAATTATCTTCTGAATAAAAAATTTAAAAATCGATCTGTTACCATGACTATGCTAAGGATTGGAAACAGCAGATGAAACAGTTATTCTGGAGCTTATTCAAGCTTTTGTATGAAACACTTCCAATAATAGAGAAATTACAACCTAATTTCAGAAACGTCATTCCTCATTATTGTTAGCTACAATTTAATTCATTTCTTCTTTATGTGAAGATATTGTCAAGTAGTGCTAATTGTGTGTTAAAGGTCATATAAGTAATGACCACTGAAAACTACTAGTGTGCAAAACTCCTTGGAGGTGTCTCGCTTTAATTTTCCATATAGACTATCACAGAAAAACTACACACACAGAGACACACACACACACACACACAGAGAGAGAGAGAGAGAGAGAGAGAGAGAGAGAGAGAGAGAGAGACTGAGAGATCAGCTGATGGAGTTGTTGTGTGCTTTAAAAAAAAAAGTCAGTATCTTCCCTTTGCATACAATGATGTCTGTGGGTTGGGAAGGGTTACCTTTTTCACTGGCAATACTTGGTTGTCAACTTGACTACACCTGGAATTAAATAAAATCCCCAATAGAGGGGCACACCTTGAGGGAATTTGCTTAATTTGAAGTGGGGAGATTGACTTCTGATTTGTGTCTTTAAGGTAGAAAGACCTGCCTTTATTCCAGATCTTTTGTAGTAGGAAGACTCACCTCTAAAATTGTGCCTGGCCATATGATGGAAGTTGCATAAGAAAGGACATGGAAGAAAGACTTGCTTTTACTCTGCTTGTTCTTGCTCTTGCTGGCAAAACTGCATCCTTAACTGGCACCGAAGCTACTTATTTGAGGGATTCTGGCATATACTGAAGACCAGCTGAGACATCCAGACTAATGGACTGATTAACTACTAGATTCTTGGACCCCAATCATAGGCCTGTAATCATTTAAAAAAAAGTCCCATGTCTATATATAGAGAGACAAGAGACCTTCTCTAAGTTCTGTTACTCTAGAGAACCCTAACTAATACAGACCTCTCTGAGTTCAGGTGTCTTTTCTTCATGCCTTGGATGATATTTTGCTCAAGAGTTAGACTACTAGATGCTGATGGTCACACAAAACTTACACCCACTAGTATCCTCCAGGTTTTAGTCTTGCATTTGGCTCCCAAGTCTCCTTGGTAAAATCCAATTATTCAGATTTAGACAAAAACAACATTTGGCATCAAAATGTGGGGCACAATCACATAGGCAGAGAAATCATTCCAACTGCAGACAAGCTGAGAAGCCAACAGTTTTAGTAAGACACCTGGGAAGTCCTCAAGGAGACAGTTAAGAAACATTAGAAGGAAAAAATCTTTCCCATGATTAGAAGCAGAAAATGAAATGATAAGTGACTTAACTGAGATTGACATAGCCCATTGTAATTACTATCATTCTGATAATTCACATTGCATCCTTAATAGTGGTTATTGAGCCAAATATGAAAGGTGTATTGGTAACATTCATATAAGCCATAGAAAGACCAATAATTGAAAATAAAAACAGACCCCGACAGAGGAATTTAGACAAGAATATACCACACCAGCATGTGATGTAAGAGAAGAGGGCACCCAGAGGTTGTTAGAAAATGAACCCTAGTTTATCCATTCATTGTACAAGAAGTACCAGGAGACCCATATTGAAGCCTAAAAGCCACAATTCTTCTCTCTGTTTCCATAAGTTCATCATTTCTAGGTTACACATAAAATTGAAATTGTGTGACATTTGTCTTCCAGTGTGTCACTTATTTTTTTTTGGCAAGCATATAACTTTACTATTTACTAAAGACCAAATTTGCATGCACAGGTAAGCACTCACTGAAGCGCCTTGGATTCATCACATATTTGAGTTTCAATGAGCGCATATATATATATATATATATATATATATAATATATATGTCTTTTAACAATGGGGAAACGATTGGTTTAAGGATATAAAACTGCAGTTGGACAGTTGGACAAGAGGTATGGACTCTGCGAAGTCTTGAGGTCTACCGAGAGCATGATAAATATGGTTGATAACAATATGCTATATTTTAAAAGTTGTGAGATAGTATACTTTAAGTGTTCTAAAACAAAAATGATGAATATGTGATATAACATGTTAATTGGTTTAATTTAACCATGCCATTGTGAACATACTGTATTGTGTATCAAAATTGTGCATGACTTTATTTATGAGCGAAATAAATGAATGAAAAAAAAGAACTACCAGGAAATTGTAAGTACCCCCAAGATTACCAAGATGTTAAATGGAACCCTTTAGAAAAATTACATTGGTGAAGATTGAAGGAAGAAGTCATTTCATATATTAATCCTATATGAAGCAAATAGTAAATTCATGGGCAACTCAGAACACAATTATCCCCCAAGATTGGAAAGATTTGGAAACAGCAATATTGGAAGCTACCCTGTTACAATAGAAATTGTGTATAAAGAGGAAGCCAGGGCCATAGAAAAATGAAATAGGGCTAGATGTATTACTATTTTCCAAGAACAGTTTCTAGGCAAAGGTCAATATGCTCAGTTACAAAGCCAGTTTGAATTTGATGATCATACCTTGGTGCTCTTTAGTTTAACATCTTTAATGCTTGGGAGATGATGGAAGAAACAGGAAAGAGGTCTGAGTCATTTACTAAAATTATATGAAGCCAAAAAGAAGCCTTCACTTATTTTTTTACAGATTGACTTGAGCTGTAAATAGAACAATGTCAGATTCAGAATTCAGACAAATATTAATCATATTTTTTGATTTTGAAATGTTAATTTAGATTGCAAATGAGTGATTAGGCCTCTAAACGCAAGAACAACCCCTACAGATGAAAAGCTTAGAAATAAGGCTGATATTGAATCTCACATTTATGATGCTACTCTGATAAGAGAAGTGTAGGGAGACACCCTAGCCCCGCCCAATAGTCCTGGGACAGGTACCAGGTGGACCCAGGACTCGCCCATAAGGGCGTGGTGAAGGAAAGCCAAGGTGACATAAGGGAAGCTTCTTAAAGACTGCACGTGGAGACCCTAGCCCTTTTTTCTGGCCGCGCTTGCTGGGTTCCTGTGACCTTGCTCTGGCCTGCGTTTTGCCCTGGTGCTTTCTTGAATAAAGAGATTTTACCATCATGGATTACAGTTCATCTTTGAGCGCATGCACACTGCAACCCTTGATCTTCAGAGAAGTAATTTCTAAAAGATTTTTTAAAAAATCAAAATGTTAGCTCTTTTAATTGTGGTACACAAGGTCATTTGAAAATGGGTTATAGGGCAAGACATTCCTAGAGATAATGATTTTTCTAAATACAGTTAAAAAAGAAGGCTCTTACCCCACCATGTGTGTCCTGAGTATTAGTAGACAAATAGGACAATTGAGATTTAGACAAAACAAGACTGTACAGTCCAGGAGGGTTTTCCTATCCACTCAAACCCTTGGGTAACCACATTGCAAATTTCTTTTCAACAAATAAAGGAACAGCCCATTAATGGAAATTTGGATACAAGGGAAGCATTATTCAACATTTTAAAAGGAAATGAACTTTTCTGTCCAGATGAGTCAACAGAAAAAGGAGCTTGATGTCAAGTCTGACAACATCAGTTCCATCTCCAGGATGCTGTAAAGAGAGAACAGACTCACTCCAAATGTCATCTGACATGTAGATTCTATGACACAGCACTCCCTCCCCCAAATAAAAAGTAAACCAATAAACGAAACAAAATAATCACAAAATTTTCAAAAATGTACTGTAATGTTTTCATGAACTCTTCTTTGCTCTCCTTTAATAAATCCCTTCTGTTGGGGGCTGTATGCTGTCTGAATGAACTTCCATATGAATCAATACCTATAGTATTGATAGTATTTTTATCTATTTAGGGACTAGACATATGGTCCAATCTTTCCTCTTACACTTAATCACAATTTTTTTAAATTGACTATAGTTGGAGTCTTTAAAATACATTAAACCACATGCAAATGTATTTGCTATCTTCAGCCAGATTCATATCTGTGCCACATGAACAAGTCCTGTAGGGAATATTTGTGAACCATTTCCATCCTCAGCCACACAGAGCAATGGTTTTGCACCACAGGAAGAACTTCTGGCTTGATTAGGTGTGGATAAGGAATGTACTTTATATATTTGAAGTCAGAAAGAACTTTTGTCCAACTCATTTCTTCTTTTCTCTTTTCCCAGTCCCTGTATGCACCACATGACATATTCACACCACAGTGCAAGATGAACACTCTCTGTCAAGACTGTAAGCCAAAGGATTTCTAAAACTCATCTATAGACTAGAAACCTAGTGATAGATTTGCCATACATATGAGAAATATGCACCACATAAATCTGTCCTTTTAAATCCAAGTTAAATACATGTCCAAACTGGTTTCCCTTCACTAAATCTAAGACATTCCCCAGGCAACACCATCACCACTGTCACATTTGAAAAGGAAGGATAGGGAACACTGTTGGGCAAGAACAGTGGCTTTAATTGTTAAAATAACATTTTGTTGAAATGGAGAAAGCCATCTGACCAAGTGAACTCACCCTCATGGCTACCTGAAAAGATTCACCTGGAGTCACTAATTGTATACTTTATTTTGTATGGGTTTACAGAAATTTCACTCCCTTACTTGTCCCCGAAAACCACTAAGAGAATAGTTGATCACAGGCATTTATACACATCAATATTTAAGTAACTGAAAGAATATCAATAAAGGTTTTTCTTGTCATCTCTACTTTTCTACTGAGTCTTATGGACCTCTGCACTCCTATGCACAATCCTCCCATGCAATAGCCCTACCAACATCAACTTCTTACTTATTTTATGATCCTCACAAGTACTGTTAGCTAGCCTCATGAATTTGAAATAACTAGGAAGACCGATCACCTTGGAACAGTGAGTCTGATACGCTGCATATATTTTTCCTAAGGAAACAGAAACTTAGCATTTATCCCTGTAGTTTGAAAAAACATCTCAAAAGATACTACTCAAAACTCCCAGGAGAAACACTTTATCAAAGAGGTTGGGACGGTGTAAAGGAGAATATTCTTGTTCTATATGAGCTTGAAGTTTGACAAACGAATACAGTAACACACCCTTTGCTCATATGGACTAGACATCTCCATCTCATAGAACATGATGCCTTCAGTCTTCCTTCAAAAGATTCCCTTGTCATTAATAGTTTCAGCATTGCTCAAAACATTTAGTGTGATGTTTTCTGAGACATAGGCAACATCTTTGCTGTGAACATCTCACTGTTTAATAAAGAATAAATTACATATATTTATAACAATGGCACAGAATACACAAAGTGGGGCCTCAAAAGAGGGAAATGAACCATAGAAAAGCAAGACCAAATGAAAGCCAGATCAAAATCTAGCAATGCAAGCATCAAAACCTGAAGATCCTAATCAGCATAGGAGGCTTGTATGGAATCATTTTGTCTTTAAAATGCTTAGGCAGACCATTTCCTCCAGCTGTAACTCACATAGCTTCTGTTTTAGGGAGTAATTCCACTCATTATAGCCAAGTTTTAATATTTAATATTTTTTTTGCTTTGTTTTTCGAGACAGGGTTTCTCTATGTAGCTTTGGAGCCTATCTTAACACTCGCTCTGGAGATTAGTCTGGCCTTGAACTCACAGAGATCCACCTGCCTTTGCCTCCCGAGTGCTGGGATTAAAGGAGTGAGCCACCAATGCCCGGCATTATTTAATATTTTTAACTGTTCCTCATATGGCTCTGGAATATTCAAACTACTGGAATATGTACTTTCTTTACTACTAAATTTAGATTTTTTGTGTGAAAATGTGGCAGATCTTAAAACATGACAAAAGGTAGTAACTCCATAAGGAAAGAAAATATTTCCAGCAGATGGATAGGATATAAATTATGATTTGTTCAAAAGACAGAATCTCTAATTTCTCCACTTTCTCTATTTTGGTTTTGTAGGAGGAGAAATGATGACAGTGGCTTATCTGTGCTCACCCTCATCAATTCAATCCATGCATGGACCTGCCCCACACTTCTGGAAAACACACAGCCAGTTTGGCATAAATTTGCATTATAATCATTGAAATACACTTGCAGTGAAAATGGCAATATTATATTAACCAACCTAAAAAAAAATTCAACTTAATGTATGAAATATTTCTCAGCTTTGTTAATTTCCTGATAAGGTTGGCAATATATTAACACAATGAGTTTATAAAGTATTTAACAGTGTTTATGCAGTATGTATTCATTACATATGCAGTCTGATTGACTTTTATGATGGTAAAAGTAGAAATTGATGGTGTTTTACTTGAAAGCATGATGAATTAAGTGTGATTAATGTATATTAAAATATGAATTTTATCTACTTGATAATGCTCTATATTACTTGTCAGAAGTTGATATTTTAATGACGTACTTGTTCAGGTACAACTATAGCTATGAAACACACTTGCATACCAGAAAATGAATGTCTTTATGAACAAATACTAAGGCAAATACTAAAGCCTGGAACTCTACACAGTTTCTTAGATGTGACTGACACAGAATAAAATAAAGTAACTAAAAGCTTATTTACTATGTGTTATTTAAAACATAACTACTAGTCGGTAAGAGATAATGTATCGTATGCCTAATATTTTAGCTTTTCCATGTAAATGAAGATCAGGAAGGTCACACAGATGTTTATAATGACCACTATTAGTTTTTGTTGCTGTCATTAAAGTTGTTTTCCTTTCCTTTCATTTTTTCACAAACCCTGCATTTAAGGCTCAGTGAACACAAAGAAGGATGTAGATTATAAGAGGCTGAGAAACAGGATGTCAATGTAGAGACTGTGTCTTCTATGTATGGCAGAAAGCCCAAACCATCAAACAGCAGCATTGCAATATAATCCTCAAAGCAATGAACTATATATTTAAATAGTTTTTTTAAAATTTCATTCTTTTTATTTTATTTTAGAGACACTCATATTTACATATCCATCCTTCTATAATTCCTTGCCCTTCCATCCTCCCATGTTCCCCACCAACCCTGCCCCAATCCATCCCTTGACTCCTTCACAGTGATAGTGAGGCCCTCCATAGGGGACCTTCAAAGTCTATCATATCATTTGGGGGAGGGCCTACACCCTCCTTGCTGTATCTGGGCTGCAATAGTGTCCCTCCATGGGGAATGGGCCCCAAAAGTCCATTTGTGCTTAGGGATAAACACTGGCTCCACTGTTAGAGATCCCTAGACTGTCTTGGCCTCCTAGCTGGCACCCACACCCAGAGGTAATGGTTTGGTCCAATGCTGTTTCCCCAACTTTATGACTTGGTTCTCCATGCTCTCTGTAGGTCAGGTCAACTGTTTCTTTGGATTTCTCCAGCACTGTCTTGGTTCCTTTGCTCATCCTTCCTCCTTCTCCACAACTGGATTCCAGGAGTATGGTTCAGTGCTTAGCTGTGGGTGCCTGTTTCTGCTTTGAACAGCTACTGGAAGAAGGCTCTAGAAATGGTAACCAAGGTAGACACCAATCTCATTATAGGGGAAAGGCATCATCAATGGCATCCGCTCCACCACTGCCTAGATCCTTAGTTGGGGTCATCCCTGTGGATCCCCTAACATTTCCCCTGTGCCAGACCTCTCTCCAAACTATCTCCCTCTATCAAGGCATCTCCTTTCTTACCCTTCACTATTCTTCCCCTGTCTCAGTCCTCAGTTCTCCTCCCTCCTCCTGTTCTTCCCTTCCCACCTCCTTCCTCCCCCACCCCGTGCTCCCACTTTGCTCAGGGTTTCTTGCCCCCTTCCCCTTCTTTGAGGGACTATGCAGTCTTCTCTTGGGGTCCTCCTTATTTCCTAGCGCCTCTGGGATAGTGGATTGTAGACTGGTAATCCTATGCCCTATGTCTAAAAATCATGTATGAGTGAGTACACACCATGCTCGTCTTTTTGTGACTGGGTTACCTCACTCAGGAAGGTTTCTTCTAGTTCCATATATTTAATCCCAGGACTTGTGAGGCAGAGGCTGACAGGTCTCTTGAGTTCGATGCCAGGCTGGTCTCCAGAGCAAGTGCCAGGATAGGCTCCAAAGTTACACAGAGAAACCTTGTCTCAAAAGACAAAAAAAAAAAAAAAAATTGACTACTTCCTTTCCAATTTATATCCCCTTGATCTCCTTTTGTTGTCTTATTGCCTTACCTAGAACTTCAAGTACAATATTGAAGAGATACGGAGAGAGTGGACAGCCTTGTCTTTCTTATTCCTGATTTTAGAAGAATTGCCTTGAGTTTCTCTCCATTTAGTTTGATGTTGACTGTTGGTTTGTTGTATATTGCTTTTATAATGTTTAGATATGTTTCTGTTATTCCTAATCTCTCCAAGACCTTTATCATGAAGGGATGTTCAATTTGTCAAAGGCTTTTTCAGCATGTGAGGAGATGATGTGGTTTTTCTTTTTCAGTTTGTTTATATGGTGGATTACATTGATGGATTTTCATATGTTGAACCATCCCTGCATTCCTGGGATGAAGCCAACTTCATCATGGTGGATGATTTCTCTGATATGTTTTTGGATTCAATTTACCAGGATTTTGTTGATATTTTTGCATCAATGTTCATGAGGGATATTGGTCTGTTATTCTCTTTTTGGTTGTGTCCTTGTGTGGCTTGGGTACCAAGGTAATTATAGCCTCATAAAAAGAGCTTGGCAAAGTACTTTCTGATGCTGTTGTGTGGAACAATTTGAGGAGTACTGGTATTAGTTCTTCTTTGAATTTCTGGGAAAATTCTGCACTGAAACCATCTGGCCCTGGGTTTTGGTTGGTAGACTTTTGATGACTGCTTCTATTTCATTAGGGATTATAGGTCTGTTTAAATTGCTTATATGTTCTTGATTTAATTTTGCTAAGTGATATCTATCCAGAAAATTGTCCATTTCCTTTAGATTTTTGAATTTTGTGGAGTACAGGATTTCAAAGTATGACCTGATGATTCTCTGGATTTCCTCAGTGTCTGTTGTTATGCCCCCAGTTGATATCTGAATTTGTTATTTAGCATGCTCTCTCTCTGCCTTTTAGTTAGTTTGGATAAAGGTTTGTCTATCTTGTTGACTTTCTCAAAGAACCAACTCTTTGCTTCTTTGATTCTTTGTAATGTTTTCCTAGTTTCTACTTTATTGATTTCAGCCCTCAGTTTGATTATTTCCTGGCATCTATTCCTCTTGGGCAAGTTTTCTTCCTTTTGTTCTAGAGCTTTCAGTTGCACTGTTAATTCTCTAGTGTGGCTATTTTCTAGTTTCTTCATCTGGGCAATTAGTGCTATGAACTTTCCTCTTAGTACTGCTTCCAAAGTGTCTCATAAGTTTGAATGTGTTGTGTTGTGTCTTCATTCTCATTAAATTCTGGGAAGTCTTCAATTTCTTCCTTGACCCAGGAATGGTGCAATTGCTCATTATTCAATTTCCATGAGTTTGTAGGGTTTCTGCAATTTGGGTTGTTGTTGAATTCTAACTTTGAAGCATGGTGGTCTGATAAGATACAGGGGGGTTATTCCAATATTTTTGTATCTGTGTATGTTTTCTATGTTGCCAAGTAGGTAGCCAATTTTAGTGAAGTTTCCATGGGGCACTGAGAAGAAGGAATATTCTTATGTGTTTGGATGAAATGTCCTATAGATGTTTGTTGAACCCAATTTTATCATAACTTCCGATAGTTCTTTTTTTTTTCTTTGTTAAGTTTCTGTCTGGTGGTCCTATCTAGTGGTAAGAACAGGTTGATGAAATCTCCTACTATAAGTGTGTGAGGTTTTATGTGTGATTTGAGCTTTAGTAATGTTTCTTTTATGGATGTGGGTGCCTTGTATTTGGGGTATAGATGTTCAGGATTGAGTGTAATGATAAATCTTTCTGCCAGCTGCCTGAGTTCCACCCCAGTTCTGCCTACTGTGTTAGGGTCCCAAATATTATACAAAGACTTATATTAGGTACAATGCTGCTGGCCAATGACTAGGATTCCTTATATGGTTGCTCTGTCTTAAGTATCAACAATAGCCATAAACTATATATTTATAAAGACTTATCTGATCAAAGATGCTGGTGGTGTTCATCCTCTCTTGTCCATCCAGCTCATATGGCGGCTCCAGAGAAGAGAGAAGGAGAGAACGACTTCCTGCTTGTCCCTACTTATATTCTGAGTCTGCCTGAATCCCATCTTGCCTGGATCACAAGACTTTATTACATTTCCCAGAATTGTCCTTGACTCCTAGTTCTACCTATCTTCATGCCTCATTGGCTGATCAGTGCTTTATTCAATAATCAATGAGATAAACATACACAAACGGACATCCCAATCAATTGAGACTTCATATTGATGGACTTTTTCTGTGATGAGTATGAAATGGTCTTCTTCATCATTTTTGATTGATTTTACTTTGAAGTCTAATTTGTTAGATATTAGGATTGCTGCACCAGCTTGTTTCTTGGATCCATTTGATTGGAAAGTCTTTTCCCAACCCTTTACTCTGATGGAACACCTGTCTTTAAATTTGAAGTGTGTTTCTTTCATGCAGCAGAAGGAGGATTCTGTCTTTGTATCCATTCTGTTAGCACTATCTGTTTATAGGCTAGTTAAGACCATTGACATTGAGGGGTATTAATGACCATTGATTTTTGATTCATGTTTGTTTTGGATTTGTTGTTGGTGGTGTTATTATGTGTGGATTTCCCAGCTTTTTTTCTTTTGGTGTTAGGTTAAAGTGGGATTATCTATTGTTTATGGTTTTTTGAGCATAGTTATCTTCAATGGATTGGAGTTTTCCTTCCAGTAATTTCTGTAGGGCTGGATTTGTGGATATGTATTGCTTAAATATGGGTTTGTCATGGGATATCTTTTTTTCTCCATCTATAGTGATTGAAAGCTTTGCTGGGTACAGTAGTCTGGGTTGGCATCCATGTTCCCTTAGCATTTGTAGCACATCTATACAGGACCTTCTGGCTTTCAAATTTTCCATTGAGAAGTTGGGGTAATTCTGATAGGTCTGCCTTTATACGTTACTTGGCCTTTTTCCTTTGCTGTTCTTAATATTTTCTCTTTATTCTGTAAGTTGAGTGTTTTGATTACTATGTGTCAAGGGAACTTCTTTTTGTGGTCCAGTCTATTTGGTGTTCTGTAAGCTTCTTGTACATTTATCCTTTTGTAGGTTGGGGAAGTTTTCTTCTATGATTTTGTTGAATATGTTTTCTGTACCTTTGAGCTGAATTTCTTCACCTTCTTCTATACCTATTATTCTTCTATAACTATTAGGTTTGGCCATTTCCCGGTGTCCCATATTTCCTGTATATTTTCTGTTTGGAATTTGTTGGACTTGAGATTTTCTTTGGTCAATGACTGTATATCCTCTAGCGAGTCTTCAACAACTGAGATTCTCTCTTCCATCTCTTGTATTCTATTGGTCATACTTACATCAGTGGTTCCTGATAGTTAACCCAGCTTTTTTATTTCCAGAATCCCCTCATTCTATATTTTCTTTATTGTTTCTAATTCTGCTTTCAAACCCTGAACTGGTTGAATTATTTCCTTCACGTTTTTGGTTGTTTTCTCTTGGCTTTCTTTCGATTCTTTAAGAGATTTGTTTATTTCTTGAAGTTTTTGGTTTGTCTTTTCCTCCATTTCATGTAATGTTTTGCTTTTTTTCTTCTATTTCTTTAAGGGATTTTCTTGTTTCCTCTTTAGTGGTCTCTATCATCTTCATAAGATAATTTTAAGGTCCATCTCTTCTTCATCCTCTGCATTGGGCTTTTCAGTTCTTGCTGGTGTGGAGTACCTAGATTCTGGTGGTGTCATATTGGTCGTTCTGTGTGTTCTTATTCTGTCATCTTCCCATCTCTTCTTCCACTGGGTGCAGGTGGGGTCTCTCCCTCTCTTCTCCAGCGGCAGATGGAGGGTGGAAGATGGATCAGGGTGAGATGTGGCCAGACTCAGATTGGACCTTCCTGTCTGGACAGGTCCACTCTTGTTGAGGGGAAGGCTCAGGAAGAAGCAAGGAGGTGGTGATGAGGTAAGTTGGGGGCAGAGCAGCGCCCAGACTCACCTCAGGTGGGAGGTAGAGGGCAGAGAGCCTTAAATAAAATTTGATAAGTACAACATCAATTGGGACACCAGTGTGGATACAAATAATCTTGCATGACTCCTCCACCCTAAAAGGAAAGTGATCTCATCAAGTTTATTAACATACATTACTGACAAGGAATTTTGCTTTACCCAATGAGATGTAGAACTGTGAAGCTGATATTTCAGACTTAATACTGTGTTTTCATATACATAAAACTACTGAAAGCTAAACAGTGGAATTTGTGATACAAATCAGTGATGAACACTATAATGATAGTTTTAAATGTCAAATGTAAATTACTGAGCCCAAATTTATACAAGATTCCACTGAGCAATTGTTAACCATTGAAGCAAGATTTTTAAAAATGTACAAATTTGACAGTAAACAGAAAGTACATGTAATATAACTGAAGGCATTGAGAGGAGCAAGCAGATAACCTTTTTATTGAATATTCTTAGCATTCCAAGATTTGTAAAGCTATTCAACTCCCCCCCCCACAAAAATTCTTAGTACAGAACTTTGTTTTTAAGACTCAATGGAACGTAATATTCTTATTGGTCATGAATATGTCTGTTTTTCTCCTAAGTTTTAAAGAATGTCCCCTTAACAACCCATAAGGCATTTTAGAAAAGTAATATAACAATGCACATGTCCACATTGAGTGTGCTCACATGTGTACAGCATAGATGGGTATTCATATTGTGAAATTCAAACATCCACAGCAGCAATTTCTCTTCTAAAATATAGGGTCACATCTCTAGTCAATCCTGACAATTTGGGTTTTGGAAAAAAAAAATTTCAGATGTTAGGGAGAATATGGAGGTGAGTATTTTAATATATTTAATTACTTATTTATGTTTGTTCTCAATCCAGAAAACAGCAATATCATATTAAAGCACATATTTATAGCAACTATTTTTGGTTTGGTTTGTCTCACAGTCTATAGGAGTAAGAAACTACTTTCATATTATTCTCAGTTCACACCATAATCCAATATTAACCTATTAATTATAAGCAGCATTACATAAAACTCTATGGAAAATATGTAAAATTATACAATGATGATGCTTTGTATTCACAGTGATGTTTATGCTTCATATAAACATTTGCTAGTAAGACTACCTATTTTCGTCAGCTGAGCATTGATAATTTACAGGTAAATTTGTTGATAAAGTTATCTTCTGTTAACTGAACAACTATATTTTTAGTTCTTTTTTCTCTATATATATTTTTTGAGTTTTGTTTACTTTTTGTTGTTTTTACATCCCAACTAAAGTTTTCCCTCACTCCTATTCTCCCAGTTACTCGCACAGTCATCTACCTCCCCATCCTCTGCTCCTCCTTTGTTTCTCTCCAGATGTTGGCAGGCCTCCCATGTATATAAGCCAGCCAAGGTATATCAAGTTGGAGTAAGTCTAGGCACCTCTTCTTCTATTAAGTCTGGATGAGGCAATCCAATAAGAAGAGTGGGTCCCAAAAGTAGGCAAGAGGGTTAGAGACAGCCCCTGCTCTCACTGTTAGGAGTCTCACAAGAGGACCAAGCTACACAATCATAACAGGCCTAGGTGAGTCCCATAAAGGCTCTGTGGTTTTTGGTTTGTCTCTGTAAGCTCCTTTGGACCCAGGTTGGTTCTGTGTGTTTACTTGTATGTCCGTGACCCCCTCAGGCTATTACAATCCTCCCCAATGATTGGTGCCTAGTCCAACTATCATCAGAGAGATTTCATGCAGCAACTTGTGGCAAGAGAGTCAGAGACCCACCACCAAACACTAGGAGGAAATCCTGTAGAAGAGGGGAAGGAGGATTTTATGTTATTCTAATTGCTGTGAAATAAACCATCAGCATGGATTCTAATAATGATAGTTGTGTAATGGATGAAAAGTAGTTGAACACTTTGTATTCTCAGTTTCTTCATCTACAAAATGGAATTATTCATGGTGCTTTCCACTAATTGTTATGTTCATTATATAAATTACTTGCTTTCCTTGTCATTTGATAAGAAATGTACCTAATTAATTGAGAAAAAGGGATTTAGTTATTTTATTCAAATAATGACCTGGGGTGATATAATTAAGGCAGTCTGTCTAAATTTTATTTAGTGCACATGATTCTGTTCTTATTTGTTTTTTGTTACATAAACAAAGACTAGGAAATTAGGACACATATTTATCTTCACATTTGAAACTTTTATTAGGAATGAAAAATGACAGGTTATTTAAAACATTCTATTGTTGGACATTTTTTATTCCCTTACGTTTGATTCAGAAATATTTATCATTGATCTTTTCATTAAAATTGTATTAATTGTATTAATTGTAAAATTGTATTAATTGTATTAAAAACAAAATTCATAGTGCAACTTTGGTTTTGTTGCTGGGCAACTGCTCATCTTCCTTTGCTGATTGACATCTATTCTTACGACTCAGGTAATTTGACTATTGTCTCACTAGGAAAAGTGTCTTGTTGGGTTACTAACAGATTGTTGCAGAGGGAGAGGCAAATTGTTCTCTTCTGAGTGACCAAGAATAAGGGTATAGTCATGTCCATAGGAGCATCAATTCATCATTTATCAGGATAAGATTAGGATAGATTCTGTGTAGTGCTGCCCATACACAGAAAATATACAATTAATATCTGACTAGTCAGTATCAGCTATAGATACTATTGTCTCTCTGAATACTTTTGCCCTAGTAATTTTTTGTCCATATTTTGGAAGGGTGGCTAGTGCA